>NW_020925422.1:0-11864 GCF_003984885.1 Neopelma chrysocephalum | reverse complement strand
CCCAGGGCTGGCAGAGGGACCAAGGTAGGTGGCGGGACGCCTCCCCCCTCCCTCCGACCCCGGCCACATGGGGTGGGACTGGGCTCCGTCCCGGGTCCTTCTGGCGCCGCGCGCGCAGAACGCGCACGGTTTTCTCCCCACACACAGCCGCAGCACGAGAGGGGAGAGAGATGGGCAGCCTTGCCGGCAGTTGGTACACGCCCGTGGAGGTGGAGGGTGCTACTTCAGTGCACACAGAGGTTTGGCGTTCCAGGTTTGAGGGGGGAAGGGGGAGGGGGGATTCAGGGGAAGGCAGGGGAGGAATAGAGGGGAGGGACATCAAGCAGACCATGGGGGTCCTCGGACTGACAGAAGGGAGTGCGGGACAATCCCGTATGTAGTGTCACAGGTAAGCAGTGTACCTGAGATACGTGGTAACACAGTGGGGGTAGCATATAGCTAGGGTGGATAGTGGGGGCCCTTTACAGTGATGGGGTTCCCAGCCAGGCTGGATGGGTACGGGGGACACTACGGTTGGTCAGTTGGTTTGCTTGTTTGTTTGTCCTTTTGTTTGTGGTTCACCTGCGACTACTGCCCAGGTTCCCCATGTTCTGGATAGACTTGCTTTGCTCTGTCTTGTAAGGGTGGGTAGGACAAAGGGATGTATCTCCTTATGATTATTTACAAAATAGGTGGTAGTAAAGTAGGAAATGAAAGACTTGCCCAAATCGCTCTAACAGGTACGTAGCCTGTATGCCCCTATGTGGTTGCATGTTATGCTGGCGATGGTACATGCCTTCGGTAGGGTTGGCCACGCCAGACAGGTCAAACCATAGGACCAATTACACTACATTCTTGGGCAGGATGAGCTCATTAGCCTTCTGGCAGTCATCCTAGGAGAAGGACAACTCTAATTCCAAACCCGGGCAGATGGAGCTCGCTTAGCCCCGTAAGGCCATCCATCTAAGAGAAGGTCACTCTAATCAAACCTACGTCCTGAGGACCTCGCTGCCACCGTCCAAGCTTGCTCGGCCCTGGCAGATGAACCTTAGGATTAAAGGGTGGGTTCAGTTCCGTGCATACTGCATCTCACCTAAAAAATCCACTGCGCAGGCTTGAAGGCTTTACCCACATGCAAAAAGTCCTGCAGCGACGGGCGAGGGTTGAAACGGTAGGTGAAAGGTGCACTGGGAGCCGCAGACTCAACCCTGCATGCAGGCGGTTCAGGATATTGGTCATTTGAGACTGACGGAGATGAGAGTCTCTTGGGGCAGCACCCTGAACGACCAAGCAGCCTTTTCAAGGACAGCACTGCTTGCTCCACTCGGAGAGGGGCCTAGAAAAGGTGGCCTAAACAAAGCTCATCTCCACCTTCACCTGGTTGGTTAACTGCAGACCAACGGGCATCTTCTTCCAATGCGGTCGCACAAAGAGTAAAAGACAAAGGCATGCACCTGCCTCCAAAGGTGTACCTAAATTAACTCTAGCATGTTGGAACATCAGAACCATGCTTGATTCTGCGGACAGCGGACGTCCTGAGTGACGTTCTGCCCTAATTGCCCACGAACTGGCTCGTCTCAACATCGACATTGCTGCTCTCAGTGAAGTTCGCCTTCATGAGGAAGGCAGCCTCAGAGAACGTGGTGTTGGTTACACACTCTTTTGGTCAGGTAAGTCCAGAGCCGAAAAACATCTCTCAGGTGTCGGTTTCATGATCAAAAACTCTATTGTCCCTAAACTCGAAAATCTGCCAACAGGCCATTCTGACCGCATTATCTCCCTACGCCTTCCACTAAACAACAACCAACACGTTGTCATCTTCAGTATATATGCCCCAACTCTCCAAGCTGACCCTGCTGAAAAAGATAAATTTTACACTGACCTGCGCTGCCTTACCCAAAAGGTGCCCGCAGATGATAAGATCATTATCCTTGGGGATTTCAATGCCAGAGTAGGTAAGAATTTTGAAGCCTGGAAAGGAGTATTAGGCAAGCATGGTGTTGGAAACTGCAACGATAATGGTCGACTTCTGCTAGAATTCTGTGCTGAGCAACAGTTTACCATCACTAATACTATCTTTCAGCAGAAAAATAGTCTGAAGACAACCTGGATGCACCCCAGGTCTAAACATTGGCATCTCATTGATTATGTCTTGGTGCGACGGAGAGATGTCCGCGATGTCCTCCATACCCGCGTGATGCCCAGCGCAGAATGCCAAACAGACCATCGGCTTGTGCGCTGTAAACTCAACTTTAACCTTAAATTCAAACCCAAAAGGGGCAGTATCCCAAGGAGAAGACTCCAAGTTAATGATCTCCAATCAGCCACAGTAAGACAAAGATTCCAGGCAAACCTTCAAACTAGGCTCGAAAACCATTCCACAGATTCTGCAGATTCCTCCCCTGAAACAATTTGGCAGCATATTAAAAGCAGCATCCTGCAATCCGCTGAAGAATCCTTAGGGTTCTCCCTCAAGAAGAACAAGGACTGGTTTGATGAAAACAATCAAGAAATCCAGGACTTGTTGAGGAAGAAGAGAACTGCCCACCAAGCACACCTTGCACTGCCATCCTGTCACGCAAGAAAAACAGCCTTTCGTCTTGCATGCAGCAAGCTCCAACAGAAACTCCGTGACATCCAGAACAAGTGGTGGACCGACCTAGCTGCAAAAACTCAACTATGTGCAGATACAGGGGATCACAAAGGATTCTATGAGGCCCTGAAAACAGCATACGGGCCTACATACCAAGTCCAAAGCCCACTACTCAGTGCAGATGGTCAAACGCTTCTGTCAGATAAAACCTCCATTCTGAACTGATGGTCTGAACACTTTCAGACTCTTTTCAGTACTAGTCGTGTAGTCCAAGACTCAGCAATTCAGTCCATCACACAACAACCGGTGAAATACGAATTGGATACTGCCCCCACTTTAGGAGAAACCCTCAAGGCCATACAGCAGGTGAAAATCGGTAAGGCAGCTGGGGTTGATGGAATTCCACCTGAAGTCTGGAAACATGGGGGCCTTGCACTCCATGCTAAATTTCACGAGCTTGTGGTGCGTTGTTGGGAATTAGGCGAACTACCTTCAGACCTTCGTGATGCAGTCATCATCACCTTGTATAAGAAGAAAGGTACTAAATCAGACTGTTCAAATTACCGTGGTATTACTCTGCTCTCCATTGGTAGGCAAAATCCTGGCAAGAATACTCCTGAACAGACTAATACCCGCTATAGCAGAAGGAATTCTACCTGAAAGTCAGTGTGGCTTCAGAGCCAACAGGAGCACCACAGACATGATATTTGTTCTCAGACAACTGCAAGAGAAGTGTAGGGAACAGAACAGAGGTCTCTATGTAACCTTTGTCGACCTCACCAAGGCTTTCGATACTGTGAGCAGAAAAGGTCTTTGGCAGATTTTGGAACGTTTAGGTTGTCCCCCCAAGTTCCTTAAAATGATCATCTCACTTCATGAGGATCAGCACGGCCAAGTCAGATATGGCAACACACTTTCTGAGCCCTTTCTAATAAAGAATGGTGTGAAACAAGGCTGCGTTCTCGCTCCTACCCTATTCACAGTCTTTTTCAGCATGATGCTCCAAAGGGCCATGGCAGACCTCAATGATCAGGACGGTATCTACATTCGATATCGTACTGATGGAAGCCTTTTCAACCTAAGGCGACTGAAGGCCCACACTAAGACCTTAAACCATCTTGTCCGGGAGCTGCTTTACGCTGATGACATCGCCCTTGTCACCCACACAGAAGCAGCCCTGCAGCGTTTAACATCCTGCTTTGCAGAGACTGCTGAGCTCTTTGGGCTGGAAGTCAGCTTAAAGAAGACTGAAGTTCTCCATCAACCTGCACCTCAGGAAGTCCCCCATCATCCCCACATCACCATCAGCCAATCAGAGCTCAAATCAGTCCAACAGTTTAATTACCTAGGCAGCCTCATCTCCTCGGATGGTAAGATTGACGGGGAGATAGACAACAGGTTAGCAAAGGCATATAGTGCTTTTGGTAAGCTTCATAAAAGAGTCTGGCGAAATAAACACTTGAAGAAAAGTACCAAGATCAGTGTTTACAGAGCCATAGTGCTGTCTACTCTTTTATATGGCTCCGAATCATGGGTCATCTACCGCCACCACCTACGTCTCCTAGAACGCTTCCATCAACGCTGTCTCCGTACAATCCTAAACATCCACTGGTCAGATTATGTGACCAATACATCTGTTCTTGAACAGGCAGCAAGCACAAGTATTGAGGCCATACTACTGAGAACACAGCTACGTTGGGCAGGGCACGTCTCCAGGATGAAGGACCACCACCTCCCTAAGATCCTGCTGTATGGTGAACTTGCCACTGGCTGCCGCAAGAGAGGAGCCCCGAAGAAAAGATACAAGGACTCCTTGAAGCAACAACTCAGCCTTGGGCATATTGATCACCATAACTGGTCTACTCTGGCCTCCAATCGGGAAGCCTGGAGACAAACCATTTATAACGCTGCTGATGCTTTTGAGAAAGCACGCAGGATCACCTTTGAAGAGAAAAGAGAACGCAGAAAGAATCGAGCCTCGCAGAATATACCACCTAAGGAGTCTTTCTGCTGTGTCTTTTGCAACCGGACATGCCTTTCTCGTATTGGTCTTTTTAGCCACCAACGCGCTTGCAAGAAACGTGGGTAGAGCCCTTCCCAAATCTTCGTTCGCGAAGCCTAGCCATGATCATGCGTAAGATGCCATGTTTTCTCCTTCTGGCTTCATTCCATTTACTATGCTTCTTACAGGACCCCAAATTCTTATTTTTGAAAGTGTAAAGAGTACAGGACAAAGAAAAAATTAGAATAAAGTTTGAAATCATAAGCTTATATTAATAATGTCAGTGGGATTTTAAGCATTTGAATTCCTTTCATTTTACTAGAATTCAGGACATGGTGCCACTGAAAGTATGTGCTTCATAGAATTAATGAATGGCTGGAATTGGAAGAGACCTAAAAGATCATCCAGTTCCAACCCAAAGATTCATGTGTTTTAAAGCTCATAAAAATTAATAATACTGAATTTTTGGCTGACATGTCATGGATTGTATGTTATTCAGTGTTTAACAAGAATTAGTATTGTGCCTGAGGGTTTTATGGAAAGCTGGAGGCATAACAACAGTCAGAGCAAGAAGGAGATGAGAAATTAGGCAAGAAATGAAAGTATGAGAAAATACATAAGATGGTAGAACATCTGGGGCAGTAGTAGAAAATCTAATTGTAAGAAAAATGTATTAAATCTTTGCTGTTCATGGTTCATGCTAGACTATTCACCTACTAACATGCCTCTGTTCCTGTATTGTAGCTTATTCCACCTGAATGAAGACTTTGGTCAGCAGAAAATTGCACCAATACTTGTAAACAGGACATCTTTGCAGGTGAATTTGGGACAAATTAATACTGAAGTGGCCATTATCATCTGCTCTCTTGTACTTCTCTCTTCTGCTCTCTGTAGTACTTAATGCACACTTGACACAAACTTTCTTGGCACAAATATTTTCCATTAAATCTTCAGCGTGATACAATTGTTTCTCCTATGCTGTGTTCTTGAGTGTCATCAGTTCCACTCTTTCAACCTGCACTTTCACATGACGGTGACTAAACCACAGCCTTTCTTCTTTTCCTGGCAGCCAGCATGGATGCATTTCAACCTCTAAAGATGAAGACATGCTTGGCAGCAATTGAAGATGGCATTTCTATGAGATGGCGGTGTATTACCAGCCTTGTTACAAAGTGTACAAATATTGTCATTGAATGTCAATTGCTGTTATAGTGTGGTATCTCTTACTGGTGGAAAAAAAAGGGTTCAATCGTTACTATTCTAATTGCATCACAAACCCTTGTTGAAAGACTGAGGCTTATGTAAAGTGAAAAGATTTTCCCAGGTGGTCCCTATGTGAACAAAATTCTCATGTAACAATTGTACCCTGAGCAAGAAGTTCAAGTAACATCAAAAGAATTTATACTTTACTACACAAGTTAATCATGGCAACTGCAAAACATTCAGCATGCTGATTGTATTATTGTTTTGGATTGTATCAGTTCGGTTTATGATCCTTCTCGCACCTTTAACCATCTGTGTATTTATCACTAATAGAGAAAAAAAATAAAGACCCTGTGTGTTTCTTTTTTTTTCACAAAATAGATGAAAGGAAGGTTATATAATGTGCTCACATGGTGATGGCATTTATGGATTGAAAAGGTGTATCATTGTAAACACCTCATAAAACACCAGTTTTTATAAGTTGGGGGATGGTTTCTGATAGATTCATTCTCAGTTCATATCCTCAGAAAAAAAGATTCTGGATTTTAATAACGATGTGGACAAAAATAAGATTGTAAGAGACATAGTTTTATTGAAAATTCCATGGTAACAATAAACTTGAGAGAATTCAGAAGGGATTCAGAGAAATGTTTTTTAAGAACTATTTTCATTCAACAAGCTGAAAATGTATCTATTTGGGTTAAAAATATTTTAATGGTTGCTTCCAAAAATTTTTAACATTAAAGCTTGCATTTTAAGAAACCTGATATTTTACTTCCCCCAATGTTTATGTTCCTTAACATCAAAATATCTCTTTGAATTCTAATCTAATGTAGTGTAAAGAAAAATAAATACAAAAATGTCTTCTTCTATCAGCTCAGGTTTTTAATGAACCTTTATATATATCATATCAAATAATTTTTTTAAGGCAGAGCACTTCAGATTTATGTTACTGGATTTGAAATTATATTAAGCAGAGGAAGAACTCTATAGTCTTTTTTATGTAATTATGATTTATTTTTCTGTTCTTGAAGATAATTTCTGTTAAACTCTTCGTGTTTGATATTTTCCTTCTGTGTCCTTACTGTCCAATTTTCTCAACATGTTCTATCTGCGTGGCTGTTTAGTTTTTGTGGGTTTTTTTTGGTTTTTTTTTTTCAGGTATTTGTTTTCTTCTTTCCATTGGTTCCTTCATCAGTTTTGATTTTACTTTTAACAATGCGAATATTAGATTTCACAAAAATTTCTAGGTGTGTTGAACTAATATTTGCTTTTCTGCCTACAAGATATAGTTCTGTCTCTTTCACTTAGTATAAATGTATTCTTTGAAAGTTCATATTTTATAAAGTTCTTTTGGACTATTCACTACTTCAGTGATTTATATTAATTATTTATTGATGTTCTTTTATTATTGTTGCTGTCACTGAGAGAGTTTTCTGTATCACAGCTGGCCAGCACATGGAGTACTGAGATTTGTCCACAAAAGCTTATTGTAATTACATTCTGTAATGTAATTACATTGTTTAGGACCAGAGGCAAGTGGCTACACTTTGCCCTAAAATATCAGCAATAATGATAACCAATTTTTATAAGGTTTAGGACAAATCTAAGCTGCTGTGAGGTAATTGAACTGTTTCTGCTGTTACTGTAGCTTCTGTAACACTTGAGATTTTCTAACACAGTTATTGATCCTTTTCCTTAGCATTTAAGGGGTAAAGGGAAGTTACTGGTATCCAAAAGGCAAGATGCATGTATATTATGTCCCAAGAGCATCTTCTGTGGCATCAGTCATGGGGGTAGTAAAAACTGTAGATGCCTTTTTTCTGGAGTAAAGTAATACTCAGAATACCACCACGCAGCTTCACTGTTTCCCTGGTGGCATGTCAGAGAAATAGAGAGCTGGAAGAATTAGTCATTGTCGTATTTAAAGGACCTTGGCCAGACAGCCTTGGAAAGCTGTCATCATTGTGTCACTATGGCTGTTATAGTGTTGATCAGGGGCCTACTAATACCTAGGAAATAACATTTTCTATATTCTCCTTGGAAAGAATTCTCACCACAGGTCTTTGCTTTTGTATGACCTTGCTATCTAGGAGCTGGTGAATCAGCAGAGATTATTCGTTTACGTGGAGGCATCTAGGTTTTTCCTGTTTAGTGCATCACTTTATATGATACAAGTGTGTGCCATTTCCCCCTCACATAGCAACCACAACAGGGTGAACTGTAGCTGCTCATCTGTAGACAGATCAATTCCAAATCAAAACTCAGCTTGACCTTCTGTCCTGATGTTGGGGATGGTTGTCTCCTTCACAGCTGTGGAAACATCCTGTGACAAAAGTGTCCAGCATATATATGTATGAAGGGACAGGAGCATTTCAGCTAATCTGGACCTTCCCCACACTGTTCCTGTTGCTGACTCGTGTTTTATACCATTCATGCTTAATTAACTCTGCTCCTGTGGCAAATTCTCAAGAGACACCACAATTTTATGTACATCTGATGCTTGCATCATACACAGTTTGCAATTAGCAGCTTTTACCCTGAATTAATAATCTCATATTTTTCCCTGTCCCCACCCAAAAGATGAATTTTTGACAAAATGCACTCTTTATGCTATCTTAAGTATGCACACAACTAGCTGCAATCCCATAAATTGCTGATACAATTTTAAAATAGGTATTGGAAAAGGCTTATAATCCATTTTTCCACCTTGATGCTACTTTTTCTCATCTGTCATGTCCTTTTCCAGTCATTTTCACTCTCCGTAAGAAAACATTAACATACTATATTTTGTGCAGCTGAGTTGAATTAATCTCATGTCGTGATCTGAAATGTATAATCTGCAAATTTAATAAATCTCAGAAGGAAATTTATTATATTTTTAAATAGAAAAAAAGAAATTAATTATATTCTTTCTTAATTTTGAGAATCAATTTGATATGAAGTGTGGATATTTCCATGTCTTCTGATGGCATACACCATTACAACTATCATATATTCACAGAATGACAGCACAAATGAAGTTGTCAGGGACCTGTGGAGGTCATCTGGTCCAACCTCGCTGCCCAAGCAGGGTCACCCAGAGCAGACTGCCCAGAACCATATCCAGATGGCTTTTAAATACCTTATAGAAGGGAGACTCCATCACCTACCTGAGAAACCTGTACCAATACTCCACCACCCTCAGAGAAAAAGTATTTTCTGATGTTCAGATGGAATCTCTTGTGTTTCAGTTTGTGACCACAACCTTTGGTCCTGTTACTGGGCACCACTGGAAAGAACCTGGTATCTGTCTCCATTAGGTATTTATGTAGTCCTTCAAGTATTTATGTACATTGATAAGATGCTCTGAGCATTCTCTTCTCCAGGCTGAACAGTTCCAGACCTCTCAGCTTCTCCTCATATAAGTACTCCTCCGGTTCCTTTACCATATTTATGGCATTCGCTATGCTGTGTGCAGAATGTTCATATCTCTCTTGTACTGAGAATCCCAGAACTGGACACAGTTTGACCACAACAGCACTGAAAAAAGGGGAAAGATCACTCTTCTATCCTGCTGGAAACATATACTTTTAGCCTATACTTAAAACCAGCACACTGATGGCTCATGTTCAACTTTCTGTCCTTAGGTCACTTCCTGCAGAACTGCTTTCCAGATGGGTAATCCCCATTATGAACTGGTGCCTGGGGTTGTACAGGACTTTTCACTTCTACTTGTTGAACTTCATGAAGTTCCTGTCAGCCTGTTTCTCCAGCCTCTTAAAGTAATTCTGGCTGTGACAACTGTGTGGTCTATCAGTCATTTCTCTCAGTTTTGCACCTTCTGCACACTTTCTGAGGATCCACACTGTCCCACCATCCATTAAAGAAGACATTGAACAGGATCAGACACAGTATGACCCCTAGACTGCAATCCTAGTTGCTGGGAATGATGCTTTATAGCAGTACACAACTACACATCATATATTTGCACTGGTTGGTAAACATGCAACTTACCTTATTTCTGTGTCTTCATAGCATATATGAATACTAGAGAACAAAATAGAAGTCTGTCAAGGGTTAAAACTTTTCAGGTGGAAGAAACTTTTCACCTGAAATGAACTTTAAATTAAATGGCATTCCTTATTCTTCCATCCATATAATAATAACCTTCTAATTCCTGCTCTCCATAAAGACAAAATGAATAAACATATAAACACACATTGTTTAATCTTGAATCGAAATATGATAGAACATATTCAATTCATGCTAAAATTTTGTACCATCTTGAAATATATGGACGGATCTTGAATCCAAGATATATTGAGACTATTAATCAAACCTGTATCAACCTATATCTGCTTTGTGTGTATAACGGATGCCCCAAGAAAGAAGATTTGTTGTCCTATGTCTACTTGACCTGAAAACATAATCCACCTGGTTATAAAACCCCAGCAGAATACCATACCATGTATTTCTTGGGTAAACACATGCTCTTGATTCAACTTTTAAAAAGAATTTGAGACTGAGGAATTAGCTTGCAAAATTTCTAAATGACATTATGACTGAAGAGTTTGCAAGTTTTCTACTTGTCTGAAGTTTAAAAAATGAAGCAAGGCTATATATCTATAGCTAATATTTTTGAAAATAGATTTTCTGTACTAAAGTTTTTTTAAATATACTATCATTAATTAAATATTTAAAGTATCTGATCTTAAAATGGTCCAAACATTAAGAAATTCCTGATTTGAAAAACTATAAAATTTAGTAGATCAGTATATATTGAATTGTAAAAAATCTATGTTTAAATTTTGGCTGAAATTTATAAGAAATCTTTCTATATGAACTATACTGCAGTTAAAAATAGACAGAATTGCTAATCAAGTAAACCTTTTAAACTTAAAACTCTTGAGGTGTTCCTTTGACTAATTAGTTCTTCTTCTGTCCCCAGACTGGCTATTGTCATTTCACATTCTGTTGAAATTGCAGGGGATGTTATGTACTGTTGATGTTGCAGAGAAGAGCTCTGAAAGAGCAGTGCTGTGGCAGATGTCTGAGGAAGAGATTCCATATGGGTTATCTTCCCTCTTGGAATAATGGGAAATTAATTCAATTAACTCCTCCAAGACGTTTTATTTCAGATGCTGTATATCGAAAATTTGTTCAGTCAAACTCTATTAAAAAACACGGGGAGGGAGAAACCTAAGATTCTGAGTATTCAGTTATTATCTAACTCTCAGAGATAATGCAATTTTTAACCTGCCTGCTGTGACTCAATTTATTTCCCTTGAATACCTGTTCCAGGAAGATTCTCTAAGAAAGTCAACATTTGCATAGATGACAACCTCCCAAAACCCAACATAATCAAGGTGATTTTTTTATCATGGCTAGGCTTCGTGAACGAAGATTTGGGAAGGTGATTTTTTATAAAACTTTACTATTGGTTATAAATGTATTCAAATATGGCATGTGTGTGTGTCTTTAGCATCTAACAGAAGCTAAAAACCTTATACTTCCAAGGAAATACATTGCCTTGTCTATCCACTAATCTTCAAGAAATATCACATATCCCAGTTTTAGTTATTACTTCAATAAAGTTTAGGTATCAAGGAGCAGCAATATGTTGTTATGAAGCCAGTATATTAAAAAATAGAACTAAGCAGTGCTATAAATTTACAAACATCTTGAAGGAAAAGAGTACATTTTAGATAATAATCATCTAGATTGTTGAAATAGAGAAATTTAATGAACAAAAATATTGCGAATTCCACATTTGGAAAGAAGAACTTACTAATCTATTATCATTTATGAGATGTAAAAAGATAGTAATAAGAATTAAAAATATATCCAGAGATGGAATCACTGTGAGAAGCTGTAGGAGCAGATCCCAGAGGAGGACAACAATTTACGTCTTGTAGATCTGCCACATCAGAATATGTTGCAAATTTTTTAAACCTTAAATACAAATTTTCCTGGCTTCCAGCCCTAATTAGAAAATATTACAACTTAAATTTTCGAGTACCGCAAAATTATTGAAGATATTTTTAACCAAATGCAGAAACTTTCTGTTCCTAAGCTCTTTCATGTTGCGTTTTTTTTTTTTTTTTT
>NW_020925421.1:5736-6107 GCF_003984885.1 Neopelma chrysocephalum | reverse complement strand
CTGGAGTGAGATGGAGGATTGGGGACATCAGGGATGGGGTTTGGGGACAGTGGGGAGGGGTTTGTGGACAGTAGAATTTGGGATGTCAAGGAGAGGGTTGGGGCCATGGGGAGGCCCTGGGGACATTGGAGACAGCAGGGGGGTCTCGGGGTGTCAAGGGGAGAACTGGGTACACCAAGAGGGTCTTGGGGACAGCACGGGGGGTCTCAGGAACCACCTGCTCATGGAGCTGCCCCTCCCCCCCCGGCCCCTTTAACCTCCCCTAAATGTCCCCAACCTCCATTTTTCCTTAAATCCCCTCCCCCCACAGATCCCTTTGATGCCCCAATGTCCCCAAAACCCGTTATAACTCCCCCAAATGCACAAAGACC
>NW_020925421.1:0-5636 GCF_003984885.1 Neopelma chrysocephalum | reverse complement strand
CCCCCCCTCAAATCCCTTCCAACCCCTCCCCCCAAAGAGGGATCACCCGGCACCCTGGGACAGGAACACAGTGGGCTGTACTGGGGGCACTGGGCTGTACTGGGAGGGCACTGGGGGGGGCTCAGGTGTCCCCCAACAAGGTGTCCCAGCTCCAGGAGAGATCTGGGGAGCAGTGAGGAGGTACTGGTCTGTCCTGGTCTGTCCTGGTTTGAACTGGTCTGTACCCCCAATCCCCAAAGCCCCTCCCCAGCTCCCCCAGGACCCTTCTGGACCCCAAAGCCCCCCAGGCCCCCCCGGCCCCTGACTTGGTCCTGCTGCCCCTTGAGCATCTGCAGCTCCTGCAGAACCAGGCATTTTATCAGCAAATTTGCAGGTGACACCAAGCTGGGGGTGTGTTGATGTGCTGGAAGGCAGGAGGGCTCTGCAGAGGGACCTGTCTGAGGAAGAGTGTGGCAGCAGGAGCAGGGAAGTGATTGTTGGGCTGGACTGAGCACTGGTGAGGCCACCTCTGGAGTGGACAAGAGGGCTGGGTCTTGAGCTGTGCCAGGGGAGGTTTAGGTTGGATATTAGGAAGCAATTTTTTGCTGAGAGAGTAATCAGGCCTTGGAATGGGCTGGGCAGGGAGGGGGTGGAGTCAGCGTCCCTGGAGGTGTTGAAGGTGAGAGTGGATGTGGCATCAGTGCCATGGTCTGGGAAGCACAGCGGGGTTGGATCAAGGGTTGGACTTGATGATCTTGGAGGTCTTTTCCAACCCAGTTGATTCTGTGATTCTCTGGTTGCCATTCCTATGGCAGCACATGCTTGAGGCTCTATCCCCAGGGTGATAGAGATGTCTGTCCATATCTGTCTGCAAGGTTAGTGTGTAAATGTGTGGTGTTAGAAAAGCAGGCTAAGTTCTGGGCTGGTTGTAGAAGGAGAAGGAAGCCCAGAGGCCAGTGCAAGCAGGCAGCCCTCAGCTTGCACATCATGTCTCCTCCCTGCAGGTTCGTGTCCTTGAGCCCAGGCCCTGAGGTGAGGCTGAGAAGTGGCGCGGAGGTGAGCCCAGAGCTGTCCCTGAGGTGATGCTGAGAATAAGTGCAAGGCAGAGGTGCTGCTAAGGAAGGAGACCCCTGTGGTGGGGAAGAGGTGAAGGTGCCCATCCCCAAGAAGGTGCTGTGTCCATCCCCTGTGTGCCAGGTGAGCTGGGGCTTTGCTGCAGAGCTGCGGGCGCTGATTTGAGCGGCTGCAAGTGCTGAGATGGTGGCACCCAGGAACACAAACTATGCCTGGCCACGGAGCCTGCAAGGAGGAGCAGAGACAGCCCTGGCAGTGTGGGGAGCCAGGTTGTCCCTGTGCCTTCCCCTGCAGGCCGTGGCTGTCCCTGCTGGGCCCCTGTCCATCCCCCCCTCACGTCCCTGCACACCTACTCTCCAGAGCTTGAGTCACTGCAGACTTTGCAGGGAAATCTGTGCTGGCAGCTGCATCCTGAGCTTGAGGGCAGTTTGTATCCCTGAGTGCTGATCCATCCTGGGGACCCAAGGGATCCTCTGCCATTCCATCCATGCAGCAGGAGTCACCCTCCTGCCCTTGACTCCCTGCAGAGGAACAAGTGCCATCTCTCTGTTTGGGAGAAGCCAGATGCTGCCCCTGGGCCATCAGAAGTGGTGCTGAAGCCTCTTTCAGCCCAGCCCCAGGTGCAGTTTTCTCATCCCCTCAGCGAGTGCCCGCTCCCCCAGCCGGCACTGACCAACCAGGGCGTTTGGCACACGTGGTTTGGTGGTTTGGAGAAACAGCCCTGGGCTGGCAGGGGGCCAGAGAACCTCGAGGAACAGCCCTGGAGAGTTTTAAGTGACACTACATTAATACAGCTTTTGATTAGTATATAGCAACTCAATCAAGTGCTCATAAAATAAGCTCGCTCCCCTCATCCTCCCAATTAAACACCTTTTTTTGGGCTGAATCTTCATATTTTGGAGTATTTTTTGGCTGAACCCTAAGTTTTTGCAGTTTCCGAGGCGTTCATCTCGCTATTTCTGAGGGTTTTTTTGCCTGAATGTCGGTTGGGTTTTTCTGGGCTGAATCTTGGTGTTTTGGAGGTTTTTATGGTCACAGGATGCCCAGTGAGTTCTAGAGATGGACTTGGGCAGGAGGAACCCCCACGCCAACACGCTCAGCACTTGATTTCTCCCCCATCAGGATTTCTCCATCCCAAAGCTTGGGCAGATGGAGGAGGAGGCTGCGAGGAAGAGGAAGATGCCTTGGGCCCCCCAGGCAGGTGAGGAGGAAGTCAGTGGCCCTTTGGGCGGGTGTTGTGCTGGCTCTGGCAGCCCAGCATGGCCCCCGGCTGCAGGACAACCCCGCTGCTGCCGCCGTCCTGCCAGGGCCGGAGTTGGGGGGGATGTCCTTGGCCTTCCCTGTGGGCCGGAGGCAAATCCCCTCCCTGTCCTTCTTGCTTCCTGCCCCAGGCCCTGAGCTGAGGACAGAGAGCCCGGAGGACAAATCCCCCCGTGAGACCCTGGTGGGAGAGGCCGTTTTGAAGGGCTCCACGGCGCAGGAAGGCAGCGGGGAGGAAAAGGCCCTGAGATCCCCCCACAGGAGGGGCTCCAAAGCCAGCCCAGGGTGCTCTGAGGAGGAAAGACCCAGCCTGTGCTGGGAAGGCGGCCAGAGCTTGAGGGGGAGCTGTGAGCTGGTGGTCCCTGAGCAGCCTCCCAGCAGTGAGAAGCCCTTCAGGTGCTTGGAATGTGGGAAGAGCTTCAGGAAGAGCACCCAACTCCTCACCCACCAGCACATCCACACTGGGGAACGTCCCTACACTTGTGGGGAATGTGGGAAGAGCTTCAATGACAGCTCCACCCTGATCCGACACAAGCGCATTCACACTGGGGAACGGCCCTACAAGTGCTTGGAATGTGGGAAGAGGTTTCAGACCAGCTCAGATCTCCTCAGGCATGAGCGGACTCACACGGATGAGAGGCCCTTCCGCTGCACCGACTGCGGGAAGGGCTTCAACCTGAACTCCACCCTTGTCACCCACCGGCGCATCCACACCGGGGAGAGGCCCTACAAGTGTGGGGAGTGTGGGAAGAGCTTCACCCAGAGCTCTACCTTGACCAAACACCAACGGATCCACCAGTAAGGGAAGCCCTACCAGTGCCCAAACTTCGACCTCTGCATCCACCCCGAATGAAGCCCCTGATGGTGAGGCAACCCCTGGAGTCCAGTGACTGTCAATGCATCCCTTTCAAGCAGAAAGGCCCAGTCCTCTTTTACAGGGGCAGCTTCTTCCAACAGAACCCTTTTTGAGGAGTGTGTGGAGATTCCTGCCTTGGCTGGGGACACCCCAAGGTCACTGCTGGAGGTTGAGAGCAGAGATCTCCCCCCGAGCGTTGGTGTGGGGGAGTTCCATCCATCTCCAATTAAGAATTCTTGCTGTTGTGCCAGCTTGAGTAGAATTGCTTCAACAATTGCTTTAGTGTAGAGCACTGTCCTATTTTATCCTGTACTCCTGGTAGTTTTAGTGTTTCTGTTCTGCAGTAAGTAATTCTGATGAAGATCTTTTGTCTGATCTTTTGTAACCCTAAATAATTCATTTGTATCAATAGATCTGATTTGCCATCATTAAAAGGTGGGGACAAAAGTGGTTCAGTCCCACCTCTGTAATTCCTCTAAACTGAAAGTGTTGGTATGATCCAAGGCTGAGATTGGATCCAGCAGCCCCCAGCACCCCACAGGAAGTTGGGAGCTCAGGGGGGCCACCCCCTTTCCCAATTCCCCTGTGCCCAAAGACTGCTATGGGACCATCAGACCCGCCAGACCACTCCCCCTTTTCCACCCTACTCCCTGTTCCTCCCACTTTCCCATTGTCCCCTCAATCCTCAATTTCCCCCCGATCAGTTTTGGGGTCCCAACCTCTATTTTTTCCCCATCTCCCACCCCTTCCACATCATCTTCCCCCTCCCCAACTCCCTCATGCTCAGTTTGGGGGTCCCACCCTCCCCTTTCCCCACTGTTCTGACCTCTCCCACCCATTTCCCATCATCCCCCAAACCTCAGAGCTCCACCCCCTCCACTTTCAGAGGTCCCACTCCCCTCCCACTCAGTTTGGGGTCCCACCACCCGTTTATCCCCTCTGACCCCCCTTTTCCCACTGACTGCCCCCTTCCCACCCCCCGCTCACCCGAGAGCTCCTCGCTCTCAGCTGAGGGTGCTCCCAGCACCACCAGTGCCCAGAGAAGTCCCCCCAGAAAAGGGGTTGGTTGGGGTCCTGGGTGGGCTCTGAGTGTGTTTGGGGGTCCTTGAGGGGCTGTGGGGAGGTTTTGGAGAAGTGCCCAGCACCTTTTGGGGTGAGCTGGGTGCCCACTGAGAGGCAGGTGCCCTCCCAAAGCCCTCCCAGAGTGAGTTGACTTGGGGGGACACAGAGGGGTCCTCATTCCCGATCCATCCCAGGGCCGGCTCTGCCCCCCCCAAACTCGTCTGCACCCCTCAGGGTCCCCCCAAGCCCCTCTCTCACTGCTCCCCAAACCTGGGACTGGGGAGAACTGGGAAGTTTTTCTGGGATCACTGGGAGCAGCCGAGTGGTGCCAGAATAAAAGCAGGGATGGGGGGGACACACAACCCCCCAAATCCTCACAGGGACGGGGGGGGGTCCAGGCTATGCCCGAGGCCCCGGGGAGGGGCTGCGGCCGCCGCCGGCTCAGGAGCTCTGTGGGGAGAGAAAAGGGGGTGACACCGGGGTGGGGGGTCCCCGGGGGGGCACAGACGTTCTGGGGGGGACACGCGACCCCCTGGGACCCCCCTCACCTTCTGGCGCAGGTAGAAGCCGAGCCCCAGCGCCAGGGAGACGAAGCCCAAGAGGAAGCCCCCGGCCCCTCCTTCGGAGCAATTCCTGAGGCTGATGGAGCCCAGCAGGGCCGGGGCCGCCGGCGGTGTCCGATCCCGGCAGGAAGCGGGGAGGGCCCTGGGGAGCGGCGGCGGCGGGCGGGGCCCTGGGGGGGCCGCCCCGAGGGGTCCCCGCCGCCCGTGGCACTGAAGGAGCCGCCCCGGGACGGGCCCTGGCGGGGGTCGCCAGAGAGGGGGGGCGAGCTCGGAACAGAATCAACTCCGGAGAATAAACCAAGGAAAACCAAAGAGCCGCGCCGGGGGAGTCTCCGCCGCCCCGGAGCTAAAAGAGCTGCCCGCGGGACGAGCGAAGAGTGGCGGCGGTGAAACAGTCGCCCGGGGTGTGGCGAGGGAGGCGGGAATGGGATAAAAGAGAGACAATAGAGAGAGAAATCGCTTTGTCTTTCACACACCCCCCCCGCCCCCAACTCCCTCTTGTATACAGATAAAAACAGGGATCAACACGTGCTTCCCTTCCCCCTTTTCCCCTCAGGGGAACAAAAAACAAAAAAGAAAACTTTGGGAAAGAGGGGGGAAAGCCAACTCTGGAAAACTATCTCGTCTGAGATAAGTTGTGCTGCCAAAAAAGGCTGACTCCAGAGGTGCCCAAGCGGCGGCAGAGCCCCCACCCTGCACACTCACACACTTCAGCTCAACATTGGGGTTTTCCCTCCCTGGCACTGCCCAGTCCAGCCCCTCCCTGGTCCCCCCATCTCCCTGCCCCTGCCCCAGCCCAGCAGAGCAGCACAGTCAGGTCTGGCCCTGCAGCAGGACATGGA
>NW_020925420.1:0-3601 GCF_003984885.1 Neopelma chrysocephalum | reverse complement strand
TGTCTCTCTGAATGTAAAAAATGAAACTGGAGAACAGTCACGTCTTTTTTTTTTTTTTTTTTTTTAAATTGGAGCAGTCTCACCCAGTTTCTGAAACTATATGATCAGCTAGGATTTAGAAACAGCTAATTCTGACTTTTTCCTGATATTTATATATTTTTCTGGGATATGCGTGAAAACTTTAAACATCTTATGTAAACACAATAAGTGTAACAGTTCAACTTACATCAATGTATTTAAGAAGTTAACACTCGTAAAGTAGCTTTCAACTTTAGCAATTTACACAAAGTCACAGTAAAATTCACTCAGGTTGCTTTAAACTAGGGTTTTGCTCACAAGAGTATACCAGGGGATCTAGGACGCACACCTGGCAAAGCAGCAACAGTTTTGATTTAAACTTGTTACCTAATAACAGAGACACACCTCTGCTGCTTAGGACAGATGTAGTTTAAACTTGAAATGCCGTCTGTTGTTAAGCAATTTTTTGTATTATATTTTTAGATTTTATGTCTATTATCACAAAGGTGGAAACTTCCAGTTAGAAACAATTTATTTATTTTTCCTTTTTTCTCTGGCAAAACCTGCCTCTGTCAAATAAGATATTTTTGAGTTAGGTGTTCCACCAAATAAGTCTACCTTAAAGTTTCCTTAACAATTTCAAAAAACCTACCTGTAAAACACAGAAGTTACGAAAAAATGTTTACAGAGCTGTTTGAGCAGAGGGGGGAAGAGGGAAGGTAGAGCAGCTGTGGTTAGCAGCTCTGTCGGAAAAATCACTCCCCCCACATCCTTGGAATTTTCTTATCACAGGCAGTTTTCAGTCGTTAGTTTAAAAACCCTATTTCTCCGTTACATTTATATATGTATTTTAAAACAATTTTTATCATTTTAATGAACGACTTCAGAAAACAGTTAGTAAGACTATGTTAGGAAATTGTAAAAACAATTTCTCTCTCCAATCAGAAGGTTACAAAGTTGCAATTTTACAAAGTGGGACAGCTTCACTACTGCTTAGTTGCAAAGCAACAGACCATCGTTATCAGGCGAAATATACTCTGCCTCTCTCCCTGGCAAGGGAAGGCTTTTAAGTTTTCTTTTTCCCTCTTCTCCTGGCAAAGAACTTTGTTTCTTCACATACACACACAGTAACAATAATATTGTGAGCTCACAAAAACACATTTGACAGACACTAGAGTTAACACAAGAACCAACAAAAACATGAGAAGGCAACTTTCTGCCCCCTCTTTTCCTCCCCCCGCGGTAGGGGTCGTCTTCTTCAGGCTTCCACGACGTTAAACTTAATCTGTTGCATATCTCCTGTGTTTAGAAAAATGCCCTGGTTTTCCAAATTGGTTACAAGTAACTTCTGCCTCTGTTGTTTTATTTTCCTGCTTGTTCCCCTTTTGCTTGACTGGGCATTCAGCCTTAAAATGTCCTTGCTTTCCACACCCATGGCATTTGGGATTAGGTCGAAGGACAGCAGCTAATGCAGTCATTTTATGAGCCACCGATCCCACCTTAGAGCATGCTGCCACCATTTCAGGGATGGATGGATTCCCAGGCACTGCCTTGATTATTCTTTGGCAATCTTCATTAACATTATCCTTGGCTAACTCCAGGCAGAGCCTTTGTCTGAGATCTTCATCATCTACTTGCTTTTCCAGTGAGGTGGCTATGCGTTCTACAAATTGCAGGAACGGTTCCTTAACCCCCTGTTTCACGGTGGTGTACTTAGGCTTTGGAGCTGCCAGCTCCATTGTTTGTATGAGTGCTGACATTCCCATACGTTGGCATTGCTCTAGCAATGCAGGGGGCCACTGAGATTGAATTTGAGGGTTTGAAAAAACTGGACCCGTTCCCATCAATGCACCAACGCCAGCCCCTCGCCTCGGATCTCCTTGGGGCAGCTGCATGTTATCTAGTGCAGCTCTCTCAGCGAGCTTTCTCCAATTCGCGAGAAATACTTGATACTGAATCGGTTGAAACAGAATTTGTGCACGATGTGAAATATCATAGGGTGCTAATAGGTCTGTATTTATCACCCTTATCAGTCTCGTTACCTCTGCGGAATTTATCCCGTATTTAGAGGCACACATCTGCAAATCTTGTACCACTTTCCACGCAAACGGAATGTGCTCATCCTGTCTTCCCGAGCCTGGCACCGCCTTGAAAATGGGGAAAGCCTCATGACCCGTAGGTACAACTGCATCACACGTCTCAGAGGGGTAACCAATCCTGTCCAGCAGATTCCAGTCCCCTATTTCTGCGGCCCTTTGTTTTACTTGATTCCAAAATTTGCCTGGATGTCTAGGCAACACAGTGACAGTTACAGGGCGTAGAGTCCACGGCTCTGCCGCTCTCCGAAGGGGCCGAGAAATAGCTCTTTTCTGTCTATCAGTGACAGGGAACTGGCAAACAGCTCTCTCTGTGTTATCAGTGGCAGGATGACTAACCACAGCCTCCTCATCCTCATCCTCATCACTACTGGACAATGCAGTATGAAGGGGCTTATCCCGAACAACATGAGAAACAGAGGGCTCCCGGCATTCGTCCTGAGCATCAAACTCTGCCAGCTGTTGCGCAGGAGTTTTATAGAGAGACGGAGCGATATCTGTAGGGGTTTTCCAATGCTGAGGCATTTTTAATTGCTCATTAGGCGTTAGATATTTGCAGCTCGACTTAGACTCACGTTTGCTGACAGCTAGCTGCTCATTAGGTGTGGAACATTTACGACTCGACCCAGAGCCAGTTTCGTTTTTAGTTGAGCTTTCTACAGAAGCCTGCGAATGGCTTGGACCGCTGCCAGCTGAGTCTTTATCTGAACTTTTCAAGGATTCTGACTGTTCTTTTACAGTATCAGTTGAGCCCCCCTCTTTCGGGCCCGAAGCATTTTGCACTGCATCCGACCCAGCCTCAGCTTCTCCTGATTTCTGCTCTTGCTGCCACTCTTTTAGAGTATCAAACAACAAACGCCAGGTAACTGCGAGATCGCTTGCCTCTTTCGATCCCTTAGATAGTTCATCCCATAGCTTATCACTGACCTTTTGCCATGCAGATATGCTAAACGCGGTACTAGACGTGGCCTCAAAGCCTTGCTTTCTGCACCACAGCAACACGCGCCGCAAAGCAAAATCAGTGACCTTCACATTCTTTCTGTTAGGGAGGGATTTCCATGTGGACAGAACTACACTTTCCTCCTTCGTTATATGTTGTCCCATTGTTAAATTATTGTTCCCGGTGGCACCCCCGTTAGCTTACCTAATAAGGGTCAAGAAGTTTTCGATCCGGATCGTTTTCCGCGGGACCCACCCCCGCTCTCAAGCTTCACCGGGCTCCGTTCCCCCTGTGCCTCGCCCCACAGGTCCCTTCTCCCTCTTGGAGAGAAAAATCTTCTGCTCCTTCCCCCTCTCCCAGGAGGGAAATCACGGCAACTCTCTCGGAGTTTTCTTCAACGCTGTAATCACGTCGGCGTCACCATATGTCGCGGTAGGAACGGCCGTGCGACATAAAAAAGGTTCCAACAAAGTTTATTTCCAGGAAAAAGACAGCACCCTGGGGCTGCTTAGCAGTCCCTTTAAGTACAGTTTTTGAACACACGTAA
>NW_020925419.1:0-4064 GCF_003984885.1 Neopelma chrysocephalum | reverse complement strand
CCCCCGTCCCCGAGAGCCCCCTGACCGCTCATCCCGCCCCGGGACTCCGCATCCCTCGCCCCTGCGAGCCCTCGGATTCCGCATCGCCCCTCGGATCCCGCGGACCCGGGATGGGGACCCCCGTACTCCCCTCCTCCCAGCCCCCGCTTTCCCCCCCGGCCCCCGCATCTTCCTCGAAACCCGCATCCCCCCCCCGAACCCCGCGACCCCCGTGCGGGGACCCCACTGCCCCCGTCCCTGAGCCCTCCGGACCCCGCATCCCCCCCGGACCCCGCGGCCCTGCCGGACCCCCTGGGTGGCCCCCGGCGCGGCCCCGCGGTCGTTGCCTCAGGCCGGGGCAAAGGTCCGCCCGCAGCTCGGACCCGGGGCCGAGGGGCCCCCGCTCCTCCCCCCGCCGCTGCCCCGGGGGGGACCGACCCCGCGTCCCACGGGGGGCACAGGGGGTCGGGTTGGGGGGGCTGCCCTCTCATTCCACATCCCATTGCCCATGGAGGGGGTCACTGCCACCCCCACTGATGGGGGTCCCTGAGGGGCAAGTTGAGGAGCTGCCCCCCTGCCCCATGTGCCCTTGTCCCTTTGTCCCCGTGCTCATGGATGGGGTCACCACCACCGGAGCGGCTCCTGGCACTGATGGGGGTCCCTGGGGTCAAGTTGGGGGGCTGTCCCCCTCACCTCATGTCCCCTTGACCACAGAGGGGTCGCCACCACTGGAGTAGCCCCTGGGGCTGAGGGGGGGGGTCCCTGAGGTCAGGTTGGGGACTGACCCTCTTGCCTCGTGTCCCCTTGCCCATGGAGGAGGTCACTGCCACTGGAGTGGCTCTTGGAACTGATGGCTCTGGGGGACAAGTTGGGGGCTTCCCCCCTGCCCCATGTGCCCTTGTCCCCTTGCCGATGGAGGGGGTCACCGCCACCGGAGTGGCCCCTGGGGCTGAGGGGGTCCCTGGGGGCAGGTTGGGGGGCTGCCCCCCTCGCCCTGTGTCCCCTTGACCGCAGAGGGGTCACTGCCACTGGAGCAGCCCCCGGGGCCAAGGGGGTTCTGTGGGGGCTGGCTGGGGGAATGCCCCCATCACCCCATGTCCCTTTGTCCCCTTGCTGATGGAGGGGGTCACTGCCACTGGAGTGGCCCCTGGAGCTGAGGGGTGTCCCCTGGGGAGCTGCCCCCTCACCCCTTGTCCCCTTTCCCATGGAAGGGTCACCTCCTGACCTGAGGGTTCCCTGGAGGCAGGTTAGGGGGCTGCCCCCCTCTCCCCACATCCCAGCTTGGTGTCCTTGCCCTGTCGGGGCAGCATGGCCAAAATCCCTCCGGCTTCTGGGATCCGCCTGGATTCTGGGGGACAGACTGGAACTGCAGACAGACCCCCCCAAACTGGGACAGGGCTCCCATCTCCCAGCATGGACTGACTGGAACCCACCGAAGCCCCCCAGGATGGAGGGAGTTCCCCCCAGCCGGACAGTGGCGGCGGCTGCCCAGGACTGGCAGCGTGGGCTCTGGATCCCGTGTCGCCCTCCAGCCGGTCATTCCCGGTCCCTCCCGGTGCTGTCCCCGTGGAGGGGTGTGTGGGGGCTCCCCCTGACCCGCTGTCCCGCAGGGGGTACTCCCGGGAGGCCGAGGGCAGCTGGTTCCGCTCCCTCTTCGTGCACAAGGTGGATCCGCGCAAGGACGCCCATTCCAACCTGCTCTCCAAGAGGGAGACCAGCAACCTCTACAAGATCCAGTGTGAGTGATCCCAGCGGGCTGGGGGGGGCACAGAGGGGGTGCTGCCCCCTCCCACCCGGCTCCCCTGCCCTCCTTCCCCCTTTCCCAGCCCCTCTCCCCTCTCCCTGCAGTTCACAACGTGAAGCCGGAATGCCTGGAAACCTACAACAAGCTGACGTGAGCACACGTTGAGGGATATCCCAGTGGGATACTGGGGGGCTGCCCAGCATCCCAGTGGGATATTGGGGGCTGTCCTGGAGCAAAAGGGGTGGGAGGGCTTGTGCAGAGCTCCTTGAGTGCCTGGGTTGATCCATGTCGCTACTCCCTGCCTTGATCCAAGTTTCCCTGGTTGCATCCCCCAGACTGCTGCAGATCCCTCCATGTCCTGGGAGGGCACACAGGGGTACTGGGAGGTTTTTTGGGGTGCTGCCCCCCACCCCACTGCCCCCCCGCTGTTCCCCCACAGAGAGGAGGTGCTGCCCAAGCTCCACTCGGACCCCGACTACCCCTGTGACCTGGTGGGCAACTGGAACACCTGGTATGGCGAGCAGGACCAGGCAGGTGAGGGCGGGTGGGCAGCGGCTCCTGGTGCCGGAGGCAGAGAGCTCAGGTGGGATTTTGGGGTGTTTCCCCCCGTTCCCCACTCCCAACCCCTCTCTGCAGTGCACCTGTGGCGCTTCTCGGGCGGGTACCCTGCGCTCACGGACTGCATGAACAAGCTGAGGCAGAACAAGGTACTGGTGGGGAGGGGGGGTGACACCCCTGTGCCCACCCCCCCCCCCGGGTCCCATGGCCCCCACCCTGACCCCCCCCCGGCTGGGGCTGTCCCCAGGAGTACCTGGACTTCCGCAAGGAGAGGAGCCGGATGCTGCTGTCCCGCAGGAACCAGCTGCTCCTGGAGTTCAGCTTCTGGAACGAGCCCCAGCCCCGGCAGGGACCGAACATCTATGAGCTCAGGACCTACAAGCTGAAGGTGGGGGGTCACCCTGTGCCTCGGGGTGGTCTCCAGGCTGATGTGCCTGCCCCCTGGGTGGTGTTTGGGGGGGGAAAGCCCCCCCAAATCCCTCCCCCCCTTGAGGAGACCCTGGGCAGGGAGGCTCTGACTGGTTTTCCTCCCCTGCTCCCAGCCAGGGACCATGATTGAATGGGGCAACAACTGGTAAGAGCCTGGTTTCCCAGCACTGGTTTCCCAGCTTTTCCAAGGTGGGAAAAGGCCCCTCTGGAGCAGGGGGGACCCCTGGGCAGCCCCCCCAGTGTGTCCTGCTCCGTGCCAGGGCTCGGGCCATCAAGTACCGGCAGGAGAACCAGGAGGCAGTCGGGGGGTTCTTCTCCCAGATCGGGGAGCTCTACGTGGTCCATCACCTCTGGGGTAAGGGGGGAACGCCCCCCTGGGGGTGGGGGACAGTCTGGGGGGCTCAGGGTGCCAGTGCCACCCTATCCCTGCAGCCTACAAGGATCTGCAGTCCCGGGAGGAGACGAGGAACGCAGCCTGGAGGAAGAGGGGCTGGGATGAGAACGTGTATTACACGGGTCAGTGGGACCCCCACCCTGCTCTGGGGACCCCCTGTGCATGCTGCAGACCCCCACCTTGCTTTGGGGACCCCCTTCCCCTGCTGGGCACCCTCACCCTGCTTGGGACCCCCTGCCTGTGCTGGAGACCCCACCCAGCTTTGGGGACCCCCTGCCTGTGCTGGAGACCCCACCTTGCTTTGGGGACCCCAACCCTGCTTTGGGGACCTCCTGCCTGCTCTGGGGACACCCATCCTGCTTTGGAGACTCCATCCTGCTTTGGGGACTCCCTTCCCCTGCTGGGGACCCCCACCCTGCTCTGGGGACCCCCTGCCCCTTCTAGGGACCCCCTGCACATGCTGGGGACCCCCATCTTGCTTTGGGGACCCCCACCCGGCTTTGGGGACCCCCCACCCTGCTCTGGGGACCCCCTGCCCTCATCTCTCTCTCCTGTTTCCCTCCCCAGTCCCGCTGATCCGGACCATGGAATCCCGGATAATGATCCCGCTGAAGATCTCCCCCCTGCAGTGACGGGGGGGCCGTGCCTGGGGGTCTCCCTGCACCCCGAGGGGCTCCCTGCCTGCGCCCCCACCCTGCTGGGGAAGGGCTGGGGGGGCTCTGCACCCCCTCAGCTCCCTGCTGTCCCCCCCTCCCCATTTTGGGGTGCCCTGTGGGGGCTGAGAGCGGGGAGGGGACGGTGGGGGCCCCCCATCCTGTGGTGGGTGCCCAGGATGGCACTGCCAGGGGGGCTGGGCAGGCTGCAGAGGCAGGGGGGGGCTTAATTGCCCCTGGTGGGCCCAGTGGGTGCCTTTGCTGCCAATTAAATATTTAATATGCCAAAGCCTGGGCCCCTGTTGGG
>NW_020925418.1:7931-8977 GCF_003984885.1 Neopelma chrysocephalum | reverse complement strand
GGGATGGAGGAGGGCCCGGAGCACGCAGGGGGAACATGGGGCTTGCTGGGGCCACAGTGCTGTGCTGGCGGTGGGTGCTGCTGGCACCCGCGAGCGCTGGGGTCCCCGGTGATCGCGGGGTGCTGGTGATGGAGCCGGTTGTCCCCGTGTCCCCAGGACCTCTCCAGCTCCTACTTCTACGTGCTGGAGTTCGCCAAGACGGGCCCGTGCCGGGCGGGCCCCGCGCCGGGGCTGCGGCTGCGGCCCTGCCTCTACAAGCGGCGGTGATGGGGGCGGGGCCAGCCCGGGGGGCGGGGCCAGCCCCGGCGGCCCCGCCCCCTCGCACGCGCTCACCACCAATAAAGCCGCTGTTTCCGCTCCCCTCCGCGTGCGTGTCGGGGGCGGGGGGGCGGGGCCTTGGCCGCGCGTGCGCGGCACGGTCGGGCCTGCGCGGCGGCGGCGCCCGGGGCCGGTACCGGGATGTCGGGGCCGGGCGGGCCGGGCCCCGGCGGGGCCAAGCTCGACATTAACCGCGCCGGCGTAGCCGAGCTGGAGGGTGCCCTCAGCGGCATCGGCCGCCGCCGCGCCCGAGGCATTGTCCGCAAGAGAGAGGTCCGGGGGAGGCGGCGGGGTCGGGGAGGGGGCGGCGGGGCGGGGTGTCGGTCCCGGGGGTGCCACGGCGGCGGTGGCGGTGCCGCTCCTGGGGGGGGGGGGGCGAGCGTGGGGGCCGCGTTCGTCTCGGTATCTGGGTTCGCCGCAGGGGCTGGGTCGGGATCCCCGCGGGGCCGGGCGAGCGCAGATGCCCCCGGAGCGGCCCCAGTGCCGCCGTCCCTGGCTGCCGGCTCCGGGGAACGCGGGTTCCGGCGGGGCGGGGCGGGCACCGCGCCCCAGCGGCCTCCGAGCGCCGTCACCGGCGCTTATGGGGCGGGAAGTGCTTGCGAGGGGACCCCGCGGCGACCGATGACACGGGCAGGAGCGGCACCGCGGGCCCGGCACGGACGGGCGGGTCAGTGCCAGCCCTGCCACGGGGACAGCGCCGGGGGCGCTCGGCTTGTTTTGGGCTGGGA
>NW_020925418.1:0-7831 GCF_003984885.1 Neopelma chrysocephalum | reverse complement strand
CTGCCGGGACTCGGAGCTGCGCTTGGGTCCCCGCTGGGTCCTGCCCCGGCACAGCCCGGCCGGGTTCATCCCGTGGCAGGCGCGGCGGGAGCCAATGCGGGTGTGACGGGAGGTTCCTGGTACCGGGCGGTGCTCGGTCCGGGGTCCCGCGGCACGGCCCGCGTGTGCCCGGGGCCCCGGAGCCGCACTGCTCCATGGGGGGCACAGTGCCCTTGCCCCGGGGCCGTGCCCGTTCCCCCTGAGGCTGCTCGGGCAGGGGATCTGTGGTAGCGGGAGGGATTGCCGGGAGCGGCTGTTCCTGGCAGGGCTGACTTCGCTCCCCGCAGGAGCTGAAGGGCTTCACCTGCCTGGATGACCTGCTGCACGTCAAGGGCATCACCACACGCATCCTGGAGCTCAACAGCCAGCGCATGACGTGCCGGCGGCGCCCCGGCCCCGAGGGGGCCCCACGGGCCAGCCCCACCCAGCCAGGGGACAGCGGGGACAGCAGGGACAGCAGGTTGCCCGCGGCACAGGTAGGGGCAGGGCCGGGGGAGGGGAGCTGGTGCCTGGAGCCTCACGGGAGGTGTGTGGGGAGCCGACAGACCCGCGCTGGGCTCTGGAGCAGCTGGTGCCCGTGGTCTGGGGGTGCTTGGCCCCGTGACCCCCGTGGTGCTGGTGAGTGGAGTCCCTGTGCTCCGGGGCTCTGGCTCTCGCTGGCAGCTCCCCAGCCCCCCAACGCTGGTGTGGACCAGCCCTGCCCTTGCCTCTCCCTGTGCTCAGGTGGTGGCCGAGGAGGAGGAGGACGAGGAGGAGGAGGAAGCGCCAGGGCCCTGGGAGCCGGAGCACCCTGGGAAGGGCAGCCCCGGGTCCGGAGCAGAGCCTGATGGATCTGGGGGGCGGGGAGTGCAGGAGCCCCCCAGCTCTGCTGGGGAGCAGGAGGAGGAAGAGGAGGAAGAAGAGGAGGAGGAAGAGGAAGGGAGCTGCTGCAGCGAGGAGGGGGAGGACAGCAGCAACGTGTACCTGTACTACACTCTGGGGGAGCGCTGGATTGACTACCTGCAGCGCACTGGGGACCGGGGGCTGCTGCGGCACCTGCGCCCCAAGGTGACCGTGGGGGTGACCGAGGGGGCTGATGAGGCGCTTGGGGGTCCTGCAGGGGGGAGGGTGGGGCTGGCTGTTGCTGCTGTCACCCTGACACATTGGGGGGCTGGGGGCTGTCACGAGGGGGCTGCTGGGCTGAGCGCTGGGGGATCCCTGGTGCCCGGCTGCTGGGGCTGGGGAAGGAGGCCCTGCCCCAGTCCCCAGCCCTGCTGCAGCCCCCCTGCCCTGCAGGGCAGTCCCTGATTGCCATGTGGACCCTGAAGAGGGGCAGCAGGAGGGGGGAGGGGTTTGCCCCGTGGCTTTGGGCAGGGCATCCACAGGGGTCGGCTTTGGGCAGGCACAGGGGTTCAGTGGGGTCTGGGTCTGCCTCAGCCGCTCCAACCTGCCGTGTCCCGCAGATGAAGCGGAAGTCAGAGAACGGCCCGGATGGCCGGGCCCTGTCCCCTGGGAAGAAGCTGTGCAAGGGCTCTGAGTACGGCAGGTGAGGGGGCTCTGGGTATGCAAGGTGAGGGGGGAGGGGGCTCTGAGTACAGCAGGTGAGCGGGTTCCATGTGCGGGGGGGAACACATACCTTCTCTGGCTCACCCTGAGAGGATGCTGGAGCTATCTGGGTTGATCAGGGTTTGGCCCAGATGATCTCCAGGCCTGACTAGTTGTCCATTTGCTGAGCAGGCTGGGCTGGGGGCTGTGGCCAGGTGGGAGTGTGGGCAAGGGGTCAGCAGGGTGGGAACAAGGGGAAAGGGTCAGCAGGGTGGAGCTCCCAGCGGTGGGGACCAGTTCCTGGATGCTCTGGCACGGCGTGGCCTGGAGCAGTGCTGGCATGCCTCACCTGGGCCTGGTCTCTCCCAGGACACTGGGTCCCTGCACGCCCAGCCCCACCACCACCTTCGGGGACCTGCGCAATGCCAAGGCGGGGCAGGCCCGGCGCCGCCGCATCCCCTCGGTGGCTCCCCCACCTGAGCTGCAGGATTGGCTCCGCACCTTTCAGGTACAGCTCACTTGGGGCTCCAAAGGGTAGGAGCCAGGCCCGATGGATCCCCACTGCGGGCAGGGGCCGGGCCCACGCTGCATTTTGGGGAGTTTTGCTCAGGTGAGGGAGCACAGAGGGGGTGTCAGCCCCATTCTGCTGCCCCCTGGCCTGGGATGGTGTCACCTGTCACACTGCATGTGACCTGTGACCCACTGCACGTGTCCCACTGAGCTCCCACCTGCCCTGGGTTCCTGGCCTGGGGGCTGGGGCGGGAGCCCAGACTGGCTGGGCTGGGAGCACCAGGAGGTCCCCACCTGTGTGCTGGCCTGTGGTTAGGGACACGGAGCTGGGGGTCACCGGGGGTCTCCCTGCAGCGCTGGAGCGGCCCCGAGAAGCTGCTGGCCCTGGACGAGCTCATTGACCGCTGCGAGCCGGCGCAGATCAAGTACATGATGCAGGTCATCGAGCCCCAGTTCCAGCGGGACTTCATCTCTCTGCTGCCCAAGGAGGTGAGTGGGGCTGGGGGCCCACGGGCACGGCCTGACCCCCCCCCCAGGGGCCCCTGTGACCCCTGTCCCCTGTGCAGCTGGCCTTGTACGTCCTGTCCTTCCTGGAGCCGCGGGACCTGCTCCGTGCTGCCCAGACCTGCCGCTACTGGAGAGTCCTGGCTGAGGACAACCTGCTCTGGAGGGAGAAGTGCCGCGAGGAAGGTGAGGGCCCCCCAGGGTGGAGGCTGGGGGCCACCCCGGGCTCAGCTCAGGTGAGGCAGCGCTGCAATTCCCCCTGCAGGGATCGAGGAGCCCTTGCACCTGCGGAAGCGGCGCCTGCTGAGCCCTGGGTTCATGTACAGCCCCTGGAAATTCGCCTTCCTGCGCCAGCACCGCATCGACATGAACTGGCGCAGCGGGGAGCTGCGGCCTCCCAAGGTGGGTCTGGGTGTCCACCAGGGACAGACCCTGGGGAGCTGAGAGCCCCCAAGGTGGGTCTAGGCCGCTGCAGCAGGGGGAGCTGGTGTGGGATCAGCCAGGGAACAGATCCAGCTCAAAGCAGTGGGGGCAGCAGAAGTGGAGTCCCATGGGCTTGGGTAAGGGGGGACCCTCCCCTTGCCCCTCTCCAAGCCCCTGTGCAGGGCTGCAGCCAACCCCAGTACCCAGGGAGGGTACAGCCCCCCAGGGCTCAGCTGTCTCCCATGCAGGGATGCTCTCCCTGGGGGTCCCTCCTGCCCTCTGGGCAAAGCCCCTGCTGCCTCTTGTCTTGCTCCTGAACCCCCCCTACTCCCTGTTCCCCAGTAGGCTCCTGCCCCTGGCAGCAGCTGCCCAACCACTCCCCCCAGCTCTGCTGCCCTGCAGAAGCACTGGGAGGTGCAGGTGATTTGGGGAGCCCTCTGCCCTTCCTCCACACAGCACCTGCTGCCTCCCGCTGCTCGCCGTGTTTGGGGGGTCCCGTGGGCTCGGGGGGCCCACACTGCCCCTCCTCCCTGCCTGTGCTCCCACAGGTGCTGAAAGGCCACGACGACCACGTGATCACCTGCCTTCAGTTCTGCGGGAACCGCATCGTCAGCGGCTCTGATGACAACACGCTCAAGGTGTGGTCGGCTGTCACCGGGGAGGTGAGTGTCACTGTCACGGGGAAGGTGTCACAGTCCCTGGGCAGGTGTCACTGTCATGGGGAAGGTGTCACAGTCCCTGGGCAGGTGTCACTGTCACTGGGCAGGTGTTACTGTTATGGGGTAGATGAGCGTGGCACTGTCACTGGTGCCACGGGGGGCCGGGACGGGGACCATCCCCCTATGCTGAGCACAGGTGTGGCTGCACCCTGACTCCGGGGATCGGTTTGGGCTCCGGGTGACAAGGACATAGAGCTGTGCTGCTCTGCCCTGCCGCAGGTGGGGGTAGGTGGGAGAGGCCCACCTGTCCCTCACGCCCTGCCCTCTGCAGTGTGTGCAGACACTGGTGGGCCACACGGGGGGCGTGTGGTCCTCCCAGATGAGGGACAGCATCGTCATCAGCGGCTCCACGGACCGCACGCTCAAGGTGTGGAACGCGGACAGCGGCGAGTGCGTGCACACGCTGTACGGACACACCTCCACCGTGCGCTGCATGCACCTGCACGGCAACAGGTACGGCCTGAGGGAGCTCTGCGGGAGGGGGAGCACAGGGGGTGAACCTCGTGGCCCCGGGGCCACCCTGGCAGTCGGGCCCCAGGTGTCCCCTTGCCCACAGGGTGGTGAGCGGCTCCCGGGACGCCACACTGCGGCTCTGGGACATCGAGACGGGGCAGTGCCTGCACGTGCTGATGGGGCACGTGGCGGCCGTGCGCTGCGTCCAGTACGATGGCAACAAGGTGGTCAGTGGCGCCTACGACTACACGGTCAAGGTGTGGGACCCCGAGAGCGAGAGCTGCACCCACACCCTGCAGGGGCACACAAACCGCGTTTACTCCCTGCAGGTAAGGCCCCACACCTCCCCTCCAGCTGCCCTGCCCTCCCCACACACCTCCCCTCCTGCTGCCTTCCCCCCTTGGCTGCCCTGCCCTCCCTGCAGGTACAGCCCTACACACCTCCCCTCCTGCTACCTTCCCCCCCTCCAGCTCCCCTGATTCCCTTGCTCCCTGCAGGTACAACCTCACACACCTACCCTTCCGCTGCTTTCACCTGTCACTCCCCTGCTTTCCAGTCACGGGGCACAAGCTGTGCCACACAGTCCCTGTGTGTGTTGCAGGGACACATAGGTCACATCTGTGCCCTTAAGGGACACATCTGTGCCATGCAAAGACATATGGACCACATCTGTGTCATGTAGGGACACTCTACCTCCCTGATACTCCCTCCCACACACATGCTGTGGGCACAAACACTCCTCTGTGCCCGTTCCCTGGAGCATTTGTAGACTCCAAAAAGCTGAGGGTTATGTGAAGCCATGACTCAGCCACTGAGCCAGGGACTGAGCTGGAGCTGGGGGGGCTGCATCCCAAACTGTGTGGTGCTGGAGCCAGGGGGAAGCTGGAGCTGGGGGGGCTGCACCCCAAAGCGGGGTCACTCCTGGCTCCAGTGCTGAGCCGGGCCTCCCCCTCTGGCAGTTTGATGGGACGCACATCGTGAGCGGGTCCCTGGACACGTCGATCCGCGTGTGGGACGTGGAGAGCGGGAACTGCCTGCACACCCTCATGGGGCACCAGTCCCTCACCAGCGGGATGGAGCTGCGTGACAACATCCTCGTGTCTGGCAACGCCGACTCCACCGTCAAGATCTGGGACATCAAGACGGGGCAGTGCCTGCAGACACTGCAGGGTGAGGGGTGTTCCCCACCCTCGGGGGCCTGCGGGTGGCAGGGGGGGCTCCCTTCAATCAGGGGGGCTGGGAGGGAGCAGTTCCTTCCCTCAGGGGGCTGCAGAGGGAGTGGGGCTCCCAGATGTGGGAGGGCAGGTGTCACCTGGCTGTGGGTGCCCCAGATGTGGGAGGGCAAGTGTTACCTGGCTGTGGGTGCCCCAGATGTGGGAGGGCAGGTTTCATGCAGCTGTGGGTGCCCCAGATGTGGGAGGGCAGGTTTCATGCAGCTGTGGGTGCCCCAGATGAGGCAGGGCAGGTGTCACACAGCCCTGGGTGCCCCAGATGAGGCAGGGCAGGTGTCACCCAGTCGTGGGTGCCCCAGATGAGGCAGGGCAGGTGTCACCAGGCCGTGGGTGCCCTGGGCGCTCCTGGGGCTCACAGCTCTCTCCCCGCAGGTCCCAGCAAGCACCAGAGTGCTGTGACCTGCCTGCAGTTCAGCTCCAAGTTCGTGGTGACCAGCTCTGACGATGGGACGGTGAAGCTGTGGGACCTGAAGACAGGGGAATTTGTGCGGAACCTGGTGGCCCTGGAGAGCGGGGGCTCCGGGGGCGTCGTGTGGCGCATCCGCGCCTCCAACACGAAGCTGGTGTGCGCCGTGGGCAGCCGCAACGGCACCGAGGAGACCAAGCTGCTGGTGCTGGACTTTGATGTGGACCTCAAGTGACCCCGGCCAGCCCGGGGGTCCCGCGGGAGGGGTGGCTCCGGCGCAGGCGCTGGCCCCCGCGGGCAGGACAGGGGGGTGCCCGGCCGGGCCTTATTTATATGCGTGGGAGTGCCCGGCCGGGCCGCAGGAGCATGTTTTATACATGGAATATATTGATTTATTTCTGTACTGGGGCTCCTGCTCAAGCCCTGAGCCCAGGCCGGGGGCTGCAGCGCGTCCCCTCTGACCCTGGGCAGCACAGGCAGGGGACAGGCTCCCCCTGCACATGCAGGCCCTGGGCTGGGGGCGATGGCCCCGCAGCACCCGACACCCCCTGGCACTGGGTGCCTGCTCTGCACCAGCCATTTGTAACACCCCTGTCCTGGTGCCCACGGGGGTCCTGCAGCCTCCCTGCAGTGACCCCAGCTCTGAGGGCAGCACTGGCCCTGTGATACCCTTACTCTGGGCTCCCGTTACTCTGGGAGCTCCCCAGCACTGGTCAGAGCTGCAGGACCAGGACCCTCCCCAGTGTGTCCATCGGGAGCCTCTGTGCTGCCCCTGGCCCTCATGGAGACCCCATGGAACCCCCAGTGCTGGCTGGAGCTGGAGGATCAGGCCCAGGACCCCTGGGGGTATCCGTTTGCCCAGGTGGAGCAGCTGTGACCCTCCCTCCCCCGGTGCTGCCCTTCTGCCACGACAGGGCCTCCCAGACAGCCTGGGGCTGCCCCTCTGCAGCCCCCACGGACCCCCAGCCCCCACAAGGAGATGCCTGTCTCATGTTTAGGCAGGATTCCCAGTTGTGCCTTGGGCTCCCCATGGGCTACCCCTGCCAGACAGGGTTGGGGCCCTGGTGCCCTCCCGGAGCATGGCACGGAGCCGTTACTGAAGAGACGTTTTATTGGCACCACACATCCACTTCCCAAACATCCAGACACGTGGGGGCTCCCCTGTTCCTGTGCCGCCGGCCCGGGGGCTCTCGGGGCCGAGCGGAGCCGCTGCTCCCACCTGGAGCTTCGGTGGGGCCCCAGTGCTGCTGCTCCCGCCGGGGCCGGGGGGGCCGATCCCGCCCCACCGCCGCCGTGGGAAGGTGTGGCCGGGCCGTGCTACGTGCCGGCAGCGGGAGCGTCGGGCGAGGGCGCGGCGGGGCCTGGGGCCGGGCCGGGCGGGTCAGAGGCCCCCGCGGCGCTGTGCTCGGCCGCGCGGCGCTGCAGCAGCGCGGGCACCAGCCCCACGTAGGCGCCCATCAGGCGGTGGTTGGCACGGACCAGCCTCGCGGCGCAGCTGTCCAGGCACGACTCCTGCGGGACGGGACGGGCGGGCGGGTCAGGGGGCGCGGGGACCCCCGGGCCGCCCCCCCCCTCGCCCCGCTCACCTCGCGGCCCGTGAGCAGCCGGTAGTTGAGGCTGCAGACGCAGTGGCGGAAGCAGAGCTCGGTCATGCGGTTGTAAACCAGCAGGAAGTCTCGCAGCTGGGGGGGGACGGAGGGGGAGTCACACCGGGGCAGGGGCCAGGACCCCCGAAACCCACCGGGACCCCCCACACCGGCCCGAGAGCCCCGGGCCGCTCCCTTGCGAACCCGGGACCTCGGGATCCCGCCCGAGAGCCCCACGAGCCCGGCCCCCTGCGCCTCCCGTCCCGGCCGCTCACGCTGCGAAGCTGCTGGCGGTGTTCGGCCGCGGGGTCCATGCCGGGCCCGCCGGTGCCCCCGCGCTCGGCGGGGCCCGCCCCGACGGCGGTTCCCGACGGCGCGCCACTGACGCCACTTCCGGCGCGGCGCTGCCGCGCGACGCTTCCGGCGCGTCCGGGC
>NW_020925417.1:1058437-1062830 GCF_003984885.1 Neopelma chrysocephalum | reverse complement strand
CCACATTGGCCTGTATGCCTTATGTTTATACCCCTCCATCAATACCTAACACTGAGCCTGTTTGGCAGTATACTGTGTTTTCTGGATATTCCTACAAATTGCAGATCTGATTTGTGCTGGTTTAGAAGTAAACCTGGAGGAAAATGAACCCAACTCAAGAGAGATTACAAGTCAGAGTTACAATTTACTAAAGAAAGATTACAATAAATGCAGTGATACAGAGAAAAACTGGTTTTCACCCCCAACAAACAGACATATAACCCAGCACCCTGGGACAAGAACAGAATGGTGTTTGTCAACCCCTGTGCTGAGCAGCATGTGGCCCCCTGAGTGCAAACTAAAAGGAAAGGAAAACCTGTTTGTTCAGATGGTCGCAGTTTTGTTGAAATGATGATCACAGTCTTGTCGAGAGTGGCAGTCCTGTTGAAGTTTTGGTCCTCCTCAGGCTCTGATGAGTGGTACCAGAAGTCCCCAAACCCCAAGATTATACATGGTCAGGTTCAGGTGGGAATGCCCAGTACCTCACCCAGGGTAGGGAGTTTCACAATGGGTGATTTAACTCTGTGAGTCATGGGATATTTTTGGAGTCTTTGATGGTCTAGGTCCTGGCAGCTGCTTATTATGGCAGTCCAGTATGGCCCATTAGCAGAGATGGCCCCTCAGGCTGGGTGTGAAGGTGCTAATGTCTCACAGTTATCACAGGAGTTGTCACACGGAGTTATCACAGCTGTTATCACAGTTATTAGTGTGAAGACAAAGAAACAGCCCTGGCAGGGTTTCTTTGGCACCCAGCTTGTAGCCTGAGGTGTCAAGTGTGCCCTGGGCAGCTGCTGCAAATGATCCATTATTAACAGTCCGTCAGAAATTACACAGAGGGTGTAGAATACACAGTTTTGGTTATACCCACACAGCTATAAACTGCCCCAGTAACTAGGACATGATTTCACTCCTACTGATGTCAGTGGTAGACAGGCAGTGTGTTTAGCAGGAGATGGATTATCCCTTGCCTCATTAGTATCATTTTATTTTACAGCTCTTACTCTCAACCTTGCTCTTGCTGTCACAGGGAGCTGGAAATTAAGATGTACTGTATCAGGATGATCTGCCATACCTTCCATAAATTTCCCTCTCCAGTGTCTTTATTATATTCCCCTGTGACTTTTCCAGGAATTCTTGGAAGATTGAGGAGAGAAGGGTTAGTTAGGTTTCCCTGGCCTTGCTGCCCCACCACCCAGCTTTGCAGAGTGAAGAGAGCCCCTGAATTAAACAGGAGCATTAATTGCCACATCCCTTGTGAAAATGTAATTTTTATTTTTTTATTATTATGAGATAATGTGGAGTGCAACAATTCCACACAGGATTATGGAAAATTAGGTGCACGGAAGTTCTTTCAAGAAAGTGGGTGCACAGACCTTTCTTGTGCACCCAGGTAAAACCATCTGGACTTAATCCGAACAAGTCCTGAATAAATGAAAGATTTTTAAAGAATATAATGTGGTCAATAGGGGTCAAAGTAAAAAAGGAGTAAAGTAAGAAAAATAGAGGATATCAAGCTCAGACAATTATCACAGTCTGATTATGATTCATTTGTTAAACACCTGTTTAAAATTCCCTAATTTCTGCCCCTTGTTGTCTCTGGGTGTGTAAGCCATCAGATTTTAAGTACAATAACATTTGTAGAATAGAATAGAATAGAATAGAATAGAATATCCTGAGTGGGAAGGGGCCCACCAGGATCATCCGGTCTAACCCCTGGCCTTGCCCAGGACACCCCAACAATCCCACCCTGTCCCTGAGAGTGTTGTCCAAATGTTCATTGAGCTCTGGCAGCCTTGGGACTGTCACCACTGCCCTGGGGAGCCTATTCAGTGCCCAATCACCCTCTGGGGTAAGAGCCTTTTCCTGATATCCAGCCTAAACCTCTCCTCACCCAGCATCAGCCGTTCCCTGGACCCTGTCACTGGTCACACAGAGTAGAGATCGGTACCTGCCCCCCCACTGTTCCTCAGGAGGAAGTTGTAGAATACTATGAGGTTTATACACTTTTGTTACTGTGCCAGTGATGCTATTTTTGCTTGATAGCCATCCTTCCTCCACAGGGTTTACCCACTGGTGTATTTTTAGAGATCAATCCTGCTCCCTCAGGTGCTGACTTTGACATGTTAAGCAAGCCTTTCACGTATCTTCTGTGAGGGCATTGTCTCCTCCCCAGTTGTCCCAGCAATCCAGTCAGTTTCCCATCCCAGTTTCAGCTCCTCTTTGAACACAGATGGCTCAGCTGCAAAGGCTGTTCCAGATGAGGGTTCATCCCTGTTTAATAAAAGAGCATTAATGGCTTACCTGCCTCCTGGATCTCTCGCCTGATGTGCCAGAGGACTACATTTCCCTTCTTCACATGACTTTGATGGCAAAGAAGGTCTGATGTACTAATCAATGCAACAGATGCCTGAGCAAGTGACCCCCATCTGATGTTTTCTTTGCTCCAGCCAGGCACCACCACTCAGATTGCACAGTTTTATTAAAATCCTTACTGTGGAATGTGCAATTCTGTTGTAGCAGTTCTTCTGGTGTTCTAGGATGGAGCTATTTGGTGTCTCCTAAACATAACAGATTGTGCATATGGGCTTTTGTCCCTGCTGATGGAAGCCATGCCATCCACCGAACTGGTGGATCTGGGGTGATAAATAAGGACTGAAGAGACTTTTGGGGTTAAAGTGCTGTGATGGAGGAGGAATGCCTGCATCTAACCAGGACGAGCAGAGCACCTGGGCAGTTGACAGCTGCAGGGGCCAGTGTATACAGATGAGGTTCCCCAAATAACTGTTTGGGGATGTAGTTCACATCCCATGAAAGTGGAGAAACTTTTCCCATGCCTGGAAATGGCTGTGACCTTCCTTCTGACAAAAATCAGGTGTCCAAGGAGGTTCACAGTTTCAAGCAGTGGCAGCTGTAAGGCCCTCAAAGGTGAGTGGATGAGGTGGAGAACTTGAACAGAGGCAATTCTGGAGCTTTAAAGCAAAGCTGCTGCCCAGTGTAGAGCTCCCAGTCTCTGGCAAAGGGTAAATGCTTGCAAAGAAAGGGTTGAGATCTACTTGGATGGATCATCCCTTCAGAGGGAAGTGCAGGGAAAGCAAAGGTTAAAGAGGAATTGAAAAGAGTCAGCAATAATCTTAAGTCAAAATGAAGGGACAATGTCAGTCTTGACTAAAACAGGGTGGTGTTAGATTTGGCAGAAATTAGGCCTCTGTCCTTTAACTATAGAAACCAAAAAAGAGAAGAAAATGCATGGGACAAGTCTAAGGGTAGGACTTTACTTCATGAATTTAAGGATTAACTGGATGTGGCCACAGGTGAAACAATTTTGTCTCAGAGCACAAGGAAGATGACAAAGCACAGCACAGTGGCAAAGGCAGGAGGAGGAGGAGGATAAGGGAGACAGTGTGAGAGTGGAGGTTGCTACATCTGAATGACACATTGAAATGCTACATCCCAAGAGGGATGCATCCTTACACTAGAAAGACTGTCACTCTTGTCTTATTTTTCTCTAGAAGAGTTGTTTTCCCTTTTTCCTTTTTACACCTAATGAACCAATCTTGAACTTACCTTTCTCTAGTGAGAAGAAGATCATACCTTCATCATTCAGTGCCATGAGGACAGGTTTTCAGAAGGTCTCTTAGTTGTTCTGGTTGTCCCCCAGTGGTGTCTATGATTAAATGCCTATAGATTTCAAAGGCAGCAAAGTCTGGCCAATGCTGAATGGAATGTCCTATCCTGTGAGTGACCAAACATGAGGATGTAATTTAATTTCAATGCAGGCAAAAGTTCCTTGCTGAGCATGAAGGGAAGTTCCATAGTAGAAGAAATTTTTCCCAAATATTTGTCCATTCATAATCTGTAGAACAGACATCATTATTCAGCTACTGATTGGGATTATGTTTGCAGTATTGATCACTGACTTTGTGAGAGGATCAATGTGGTCAGAATTATGTTTCATTTTGGTAATACAAAATGTCATACTGTGGTATATGCCTGAACTGTGACATTTCCAAAGCACTGTTCTTTGTTTTACTCATTCTAAATGAAGCTAAAGAAATACCATCACTGCAGTGCTGTAGACATGATTTCCTCCCTCCCATTCTTTAATCATAATATTTTCCATAAAAATATTATAAAAAATTATAAAAATTATAAAAAAAATTATAAAAAATTATAAAATAATTATAAAATATTATAAATTATAATAATTATAAAATATTATAAATTAAAATATTTAATTATATAATTATATTAAATTATAATTAAAAATTATAAAAAAAATATTATAAAAATTATATATAAAAATTCCATAAAAAATAAATGAAGCATTATGATTACAGGAAGGTGGAATTATACA